>NC_057812.1:40060621-40084549 GCF_018294505.1 Triticum aestivum
ATTCATCTTGAATCTCATCCCGACATGTGGGGGAATCATAGTCTCCATCATCCTTTCCTCACATGGGACAATGCTCTAATAATGAAAATCATCACACTTTTATTTACTTAAACTCAAGAATTACAACTTGATACTTAGAACAAAATATGACTCCATGTGAATGCCTCCGGTGGTGTACCGAGATGTGCAATGAATCAAGAGTGACATGTCTGAAAGAATTATGAAGGTGGCTTTGCCACAAATATGATGTCAACTTCATGATCATGCAAAGCAATATGACAATGATGGAGCGTGTCATAATAAACGGAATGGTGGAAAGTTGCATGGCAATATATCTCGGAATGGCTATGGAAATGCCATAATAGGTAGGTATGGTTGCTGTTTTGAGGAAGATATAAGGAGGCTTATGTGTGATAGAGCATATCATATCACGCGGTTTGGATGCACCGGCGAAGTTTGCACCAACTCTCGAGGTGAGAAAGGGCAATGCACGGTACCGAAGAGGCTAGCAATGATGGAAGGGTGAGAGTGCGTATAATCCATGGACTCAACATTAGTCATAAAGAACTCGCATACTTATTGCAAAAATCTACAAGTCATCAAAACCAAGCACTATGCGCATGCTCCTAGGGGGATAGATTGGTAGGAGATGACCATCTCTCGTCCTCGACCGCCACTCATAAGGAAAGCAATCAAAGAACACCTCATGCTTCAAATTTGTCACACAACATTTACCATACGTGCATGCTACTGGACTTGCAAACTTCAACACAAGTATTTCTCAATTCCACAATTACTCAACTTTCACAACTCTAGTATTACCATCTTTATATCTCAAAACAACTATCTAGTATCAAGCTTCCCATAGTATTTAATGCACTCTATGAGAAAGTTTTTATTATACCCATCCTGGATGCCCATCATATTAGGACTAGTTTTATAACCAAAGAAAATTACCATGCTGTTTAGGACTCTCAAAATAATAAAAGTGAAGCATGAGAGTTCATCTATTTCTTCAAAATAAAACCACTGCTGAGCTCTAAAAGATATTAGTAAAGCACTAGAGAAAATGACAAACTACTCCGAAAGATATAAGTGAAGATCAATGAGTAGTCGAATAATTATGCAACTATGTGAAAACTCTCTAATATTTAAGAATTTAAGATCTTGTATAAATTCAAGCAGCAAGCAAAACAAAATAAAATAAAATGACGATCCAAGCAAAACACATATCATGTGGTGAATAAAAATATAGCTCCAAGTAAAGTTATCGGTGAACGAAGACGAAAGAGGGGATGCCATCCGGGGCATCCCCAAGCTTAGGCTCTTGGTTTTCCTTGAGTATTACCTTGGGGTGCCTTGGTCATCCCCAAGCTTAGGCTCTTGCCACTCCTTATTCTCTAGTCCATCGAATCTTTACCCAAAACTTGAAAACTTCACAACACAAAACTTAACAAAAAACTCGTAAGCTCTGTTAGTATAAGAAATCAAATCACCACTTAGGTACTGTCAAGACAAGATTCATAATTTTTCTCACAATATGCCTACTATACTATACCATTTCTACAATTTATATTAAGCAATATAATTCATAGAAACTAGAAAAGAAGCAAAGTATGCATCGAAAACAGAATCTGTCAAAAACAGAACAGTTTGTAGTAATCTGTAACTCTCGAACACTTCTGTAACTCCAAAAATCCTGAGAAATTAGGAAGTCCTAGGCAATTTGCTTAGTGATCTAATGCAGTTGGAATTGGTATTTTATAGCTCTATGGTAAAAAACGAAAATTATTTTCGTGAGCGCATACTTTCTGTTTTTATCAGCAAGATCAAACAATAATCACCCAAGAAGATCCTAAAGGCTTTACTTGCCACAAACACTAATTAAAACATAAAAAACACAATCATAACAGAAGCTAGATGAATTATTTATTACTAAACAGGAGCAACAAGCAAAGAACAAAAATAAAATTGGGTTGTGTCGGTGTCAAAACCGGCGGATCTCGGGTAGGGGGTCCTGAACTGTGCGTCTAAGGAGGATGGTAACAGGAGGCAGGGGACACGATGTTTACCCAGGTTCGGGCCCTCTTGATGGAGATAATACCCTACGTCCTTCTTGATTGATCTTGATGATATGAGTATTACAAGAGTTGATCTACCACGAGATCGTAGAGGCTAAACCCTAGAAGCTAGCCTATGGTATGATTGTATGTTGTCCTACGGACTAAACCCTCCGGTTTATATAGACATCGGAAGGGGCTAGGGTTACACAGAGTCGGTTACAAGGGAGAAGATCTACATATCCGTATTGCCAAGCTTGCCTTCCACGCCAAGGAATGTCCCATCCGGACACGAGACGAAGTGTTCAATCTTGTATCTTCATAGTCCAACAGTCCGGCCAAAGGATATAGTTCGGCTGTCCGGAGACCCCCTAATCCAGGACTCCCTTAGTAGCCCCTGAACCAGGCTTTGATGACGATGAGTTTGGTGTGCAGATTTGTCTTCGGCATTGCAAGGCGGGTTCTTCTTCCGAATACTCCATAGAAGATTTTGAACACAAGAATAGTGTCCGGCTCTGCAAAATAAGTTCCACATACCACCGTAGAGAGAATAATATTTCCACAAATCTAATCTGTTGACATGTTTAGCAACACAACATCATGCCATGGCCCGGTCTTTATTCGAACCTTTTTTCTTAACCAGCACTACACAAATCGCGAGGCGGTTTTCTTGACATGTCTTGTCAAAGCAGAGATCGTGTCCCCCTTATTACGGGATTGTCATCAATACGGACGTGGGTAACCCAATCGTGCCCGTTGGCATGACTCCTCGATTTTAGGCAAGTCCCAAACGGCCACGAGGAGGACGCTTGATATTCACCCTCTTTATAAAGAGGCCAAGGCCTGTCCTTTTTTCCCTCTTGTACTCAATCGAATCCTTCCCCCGCCTTGAGTTCCAACACCCAAGGCTTAGGTCAGGCGCTTCAGACCTTCAACCATGTATGGATCCAACCTTTAAGGTCGGTGGATGCCTTCATCTGTCACAGAGGAAGACATCAAGAAGCTGAGAGAGGCCAGGTATTTGACCCTCGAAATCTCGCACAGGCTGCCTGCTCGAGGGCAGGTCATTCCCACGCCCGAACCCGGCAAGAGCATTGTATTCATCTCTCACATCCTCCGAGGGCTAGGCCTCGCTCTGGATCCCTTCGTTAGGGGGCTCATGTTCTATTACGGGCTGGATTTCCATGACCTGGCCCCGGATTCCCTTCTTCACATCTCGTCGTTCATCGTCGTGTGTGAGGCCTTTCTCCGCATTACCCCACACTTCGTCCTGTGGCTCAAGACTTTCAATGTGAAGCCGAAGATGATCGAGGGGCGACACGTAGAGTGCGGAGGTGCCGTGATAAGCAAAAGTGCTGATGTTCTGTGGCCAGAGGGTTCCTTCCCAGAGGTGTTCGGTTTATGGCAACGGGAATGGTTTTATATCACAGCTCCCCGATGTTCCAAGTGGGTAGCCGCCCCTGCCTTTCGCTCGGGCCCCCCACCACAACTGACGTCATGGATCAACAAGGGGCAGAATTGGGGGCCAGTAAATGATGTGCCGATATTGCAGAGTCGCATCCAAGATCTCCTCGAGAGAGAAGTCAGCCTGGTCACGGTAATGCAAGTCATGCTAGTTCGTCGAGTCCCGCCTTGCAAACGTCGACCCCTCCGTATGTGGGAATTCAACCCGGAAGGACCGCGAACCATCCAGCAGTTCCTCGGCATGATACTCAAAGAGATGTACAAATTGTTCTTCGGACCACAAATAAAGTGTCCGGACACCACCGAGGATGCGGGTCTGAGCTGTAATCGCCTAGATACCCAAGTAATTAAGTAATCCCGTGGCCGAACACACTGTCTTTTTATTTATAACATTATTCTAAAAAGTCGCTCCTTGACTAGGACTGTGTAACAAAGGCGAAGATGATCAGGTTTTCGGCCCCCCTTCCCGAAGGCTCAGCAAATCCGGTACTAGCCAGAATGCTCGAGCTGGCGCCTTATCAGGCGCCCTCAGGGGAAGATAAAGGGGGGAGTAAAGAGGCTAAGAGCCGGCCTTACTCATTATTCATCCAAACCGGGGGAATGAAAACCTCTGCGAAGGAGGATAACCAGGAAGAAGAATCTGAAATTCCTTCTCCCCAAGGAAGGAAGAGAACCACCTTTGAAGACCCGGAAACAAAGGTTTCCAAACGGGGGAAGAAACCTTCGCCAGAGGGTCCTACCTCGGAGGGTACTCTTGCCGCACAGTGGCTGCAAGGGGATCTGCCTTCTACTGAGATGTAAGTAAACAAAAGGTACTTAATAGTAAAAATATCCTACATTACTTCTGAAGACAATAACCGAAGCATATGTCTTGTAGTTCGGTTGTAGCCCTTCTCGACAGAGTTCATCTTGGGGGGATCTTCTTCCGGAGATGATGGAGAGCGAAACACCTCCCCCTGCCACCCCGCCTCTTGAGGCGGGCGACCCTGAAGTGTCATCGCGGAGGGTTTCTCCTGATCCGCCAAGGCCAGGGGGTAATCCTTTGGCCACCCGAAGTCCTCAGTATTCGGCTCCTAAAGAGAGCAACAGAAAGAGTCCGGAACCGTCCGGTGTGCGATCAGACGCACTGAAGAATCTTCTGGACCAAGCGGCCATCTCAGAAGCGCATCGTACACTAATGGGTACGGTGATTGAAAGGATTTCATCCGCCGAAAGCGGGTTGCACAAAGCTTTTATGAGTTTGCTGAAAGGCTTTGAGGTACGTGAAATAGTGTATGTTTTTGATAGTACCGCACAAGTTAGGTGTGCCCTATGCAGATAGTAGCCCCTGAGACTCTGGTTGCCGTCGAGAACGGCGGCAAATGGAGGATCATAGTCCCAGTTAATAATCAGGTTGCCATCATGCGCAGGTGGTTGAAGGTCCGGTGGCTAGCCGGACCGATGAGTTTGCCGAGCTGAAGCAGCAATTTGATGTGGCAGATGCCGACATCGTGCTTGTCAACAAGCGGCTCGGCGAGGCACATGGTATGTGATTTCTCCGGTGATCAACACATAGTAAGAGGAGCATGATGCCAGTATCTTTAATATGTTGTGACTGCATATGGAGCTGCCACCATGGAGATCCTTCGAATGGAACTTGCCCGAGCCAAGGAACAAGCCAGGAATAGTAATGCAGCTGCTCTAAAGGCGGTCGAAGAGCTGAGGGCCGAACAGGACGCGCATTGCCAAAGCAAGGAAAGAATAGCCAAGATGGCCGTTCAGTTGAAAGATGCCGCCGACCGTTACCAGCTTCTTGAAAAAGAAAGCCGAGCGAAGGCGACGGACCTGGAGAAGGCCATGGTAGCAGCCAAGGAAGCCCGCTCCAAAATCAGAGCGGCAAAGGAGGAGCTGCGTCAAGCTGGAGCTATCGCGGCTGGGAAGCCCTTTTTGTTGCGGACTAAGTTCGGAGATCCGAAGTATGCCCCTCTTGATCAACTATGGAGTTTTGGAGACGCATACGTGGATTTGGCAGCAAGTGCTACTGATGCGGCCGAGTACTTCAAGGATCAAAAAGATCGTGAAGTGGAAAAGCTGTTCTGGTCACAGCTCCATGCTCCAGTGCGTCCGTTGCTGTTGAATGAGCGAATGGCCGAGTGGGCCAAGCTCCATAGGTTGTCCGGACTTGCCATGAGGTCTGTTGTGGATCATTTGTGGCCGGAAGGGCCAAGGCCGAATAGTTACTTTAGTTTAGTGTAACAATTCCTTGGTGTTGTGCCGCACATCGACGCTATGAAGAGGTCGGCGTGCATAGAGGGTGCGCGGATGGCACTTGCCCGTGTCAAGACATACTGGGCAGAGATGGAGGCCACCACTATTGCAACACAGGGTTCGGCCATGGGCCGAGTAGCTGCCGAGCACTACTTTGAAGGAGTCCTTGAAGGCGCTCGTTCAATAGAGGCTCGGTGCTCGAAGAATATTATGTTCTAGTGACATGTATTCCCATTGTAAAAACAATGTTCTATTGAATTATAAAGGTTGTGTTTATACTTTTTCCTGAAAGTATTATGATGCCTCCTGTGCGGCCGTTTATGTATATATGTACATAACCTGAAAGTTTGTATTCATTGGCTTCAGCCCCCACGCATATAATGCGGGGGTGTTCGCAAAAAACGCGTATTCACACTTGATCCAACGTCTTGGTCCATGAAGGAGGTGGTAGCGCAGCGAACAAGGCAATCGGACTATATTTCTTTAACACTTTCACTTAGCCATAGGGGTTTGATGGTGGGACTACTATATAGCCCCTGGTACTTTCGCGCTCGTCCGAATAAGGGGCGCGTACGTACATGACCGGGAAACGGCCCTTCGTTAATGCGGAGGAATTCCGAAGATTCCGCTAAGTCATCAAGTGGTTGACCAATCTCGTGCTTTATCATGACAGTCAGTTTTCGGCTTTCTCTACTAAGGTGCTCATCTGGATGAACCAGGGCACAATCGCAGTAGTTCTCCCGGTGCTGCCTTAGCCGATAGAGCGGAACGTAAGGTAGAAAAACACAGGAGCCAGGCAAACCCAACATTTGACCAAATACATGATTCGGAGTTGATGCATATAAGGCCAAACTCGCGACGCCGAACACTCCCTAAGGTTTTCGGTCTTTATAACATATGTCGGGCTGAACAATGCCCTTAATAATAAACCCCGAGTGTCCAGGTACGTGCAATATCCCGACGTGGCCACATGCCAATAACGTCAGCATCCTTCTCAGTTGTATTGAGTATGCGGAGGATGTGAACAACAAGACACAGTAAAAAAGGTTTATGCAGGGTCTTAATCTGAAAAGAAACCTTTGAGCGGGTCCCTACTGCACGTCTGCGCCTGTGTCTCCATTGTGCTGTGTCCTGGACGGGTGTAGCACAATTGTCATCTGTAAAAGAGAATAACTTATGTGAAAGTTGTCGTGCCAGAAAATTGGTTATTATCAATAAGCCATTAAAATTCAAGATAAGTCAAGTTGAGCTGAACTAGCCCTGATTACACGCGGGAAGCCCCTGGTACTGTCTATGAGGGTTTAACCATCAAACCAATCTCATGTATATGTAGTGATGCGCCGGACTCGTCTAACCGTATTCGTGGTCTTGACGACCTGTCGTTTATTCTGGTTGGTGAGGCCGTCTAGTGCTCGGCTGTTAAAGCCGCCAAATGTTCATCCGCGCGTAGAGAACGCTCAATATTTCCAGTAACTGCGATGGTGCCACGTGGACCGGGCATCTTAAGCTTGAGAGAAGCGTAATGCGGTACTGCATTAAAACGAGCGAAAGCCGCTCTTCTGAGTAGTGCTTGATAGCCACTTCGGAATGGAGCGATGTAGAAAGTTAACTTTTCGCTTTGGAAGTTGTCGGAAGAACCGAATACAACCTCTAGTAATAGAGAGCCCGTGCAGCGGGCCTCTGGGCCTGGTATTGCTCCCTTGAAGGTAGTATTACTGTGGCTGATATTTGCCAGGTCTATCTCCATTTTGCGGACCGTGTCCTGATATATCAGATTTAGACCACTGCCGCCGTCCATAAGGACTCGTGTGAGATGGTATCCGTTTATTATTGGGTCTAACACCAAGGCAGCCAATCCTTCATGCTGGATGCTTGTCGGGTGATCCCTGCGATCGAAAGTGATCGGGCAGGCCAACCAGGGGGTGAACTTCGGGGTGACGGGCTCTATGGCGCGTATGTATCGGAGTGCATGTTTGCTTCTCCTCTTTGTCACATGGATCATGTTTACTGTTTTAACCTCTGGTGGGAATTTTTTCTGTCCTCCAGTGCTTTGCTGGCGAGGTTCGTCCTCGTCTTCGCTTGATGTCTCCCCCCTCCCTTGTGTTCGGCGTTTAGCTTACCGGCCTGCTTGAAGACCCAGCATTCTCTGTGAGTGTGGTTTGCAGGTTTATCGAGGGTGCCATGAATCTGCACTACAAAAAAATACACTTCCGTGATGATACGTGTTTGTCACAGTAGGTCGCGTTTTTTGTCATGCATGTACATCCATGACGATTTTATGACAGAATCAAGAGTCATACCTGTGCTGTCGTAGAAGTGTTCCATGACATTACCAAAATTATCATCAGGAAGTGTGCACTTCCATGACGATAAATTGCGCGTCACAGAAGTGCTTTCGTCAAGGGTGACCGGCACGTGGTATCCACCGTAACGGAACGCCGTTAAGCTATCGGGTCGGGTTTTGGATCCGATAACCCATTAATAGCCCCGACCAATGGGGATTTTCCACGTGTAAAATTATCATTGGCTCGAGGAAACACGTGTCGGCTCATCGTTGGGACAGATGTCATCCACTCATAGGACAGAATGCTCCTATGATACGTCGACATGTGGCACGGCCCAACAGAGGCCCATTCCTGTGAAAAGGCCAGCCCGTTTGACTTGGTCAAAAGGTGGCGGGCCAGCCCATCGAAAGCCTGTTAACGGCCTGTTCGCATATAGCCCATTTACAGCCCGCTAACCCAAGGCCCGTTACGCCCTATCCAAATTAGGCCCAGTAGCATCATCTAGGCCATCCAATATGATTCCAGCCCGTTTTCACTTCTGGCCCATGTATGGCCCATGACGTCTTTCGGCCCATATGAGGCCCTATGTAACTCTTGGCCTATTGACGGTCCGTGGTGAAACTGGCCCGTAATGAATAGTGTATCACTTTACACCCATTAACGGCCCTTGGTGAAACTGGCCCGTAATGAACAGTGTATTACTTTATACCCATTAACGGCCCGTTATTCCGTTGGGCCATTTCCAGCCCATGTTATCTTTCGGCCTTCTCAGAGCCCATTTATTCTTGGGCTCATTTCCAGCATTCATTTACTTACGGCCCATTACTGTCATTTTCTGCTTGTGGGCCAAATTCAGCCCGTGGTTACAGTCGGCCTCTTTGTGGTCCGTTAATATGTTGGGCCATTTTCATAGCGTCATCAAATACGGCCTATTAACGATGGCCCGTTTACAGCCATAATGTGGCCTGTTATTGGCCCATGTTTGGCCAATCGATCATATGTCCCGTATAAGGCCCATTGATGATATGGCTCGTAGAAGGCCCATTGTTTATATGGCCCGTAGAAAGCCCATTGTTTCTATGGCCCGTAGAAGGCCTACTGTTTCTACAGCCCGTAGAAGGCCCACTGTTTCTACAGCCCGTAGGAGGCCCAGTGTCACTACAGTAAATATTAGCCCATGGTTATTGTGGCCTAGTTTTAAAAAATAGGTTATTGCAGCCACTAGCAAACCGCGGAAAAAGAACTGCACTGACTACAAGCAAACAAATAAACAAGACAACAAGGAAATAAATAAGCAAGCAACTTATGCTAGGCTATCACGGCTATTACACATATTACATCCACTTGGCATCAAAGTTCTCCACCAATGCAAATATAGGGAACAAAGCAGCATATAAACACCACAGCAAAACAAGTCCAGAACTGAAACCACTTCAGAAGAGTTCAAGAAACAATATCCTGGGTACCCATAATGCTGGCAAGATGCTTAGCAAGCTTATTAACTTTCTCTTGTTTGGCGCTTAAATCCTCCAACACTTGATGTTGCACAAGAAAGGACTGGTGTTTATCAGCCACAGTAACTTGCTGTTCGAGTTACTGGCTAGTACCGCTGGCACAAGCGCTTGTAGCTGGCCAGTACCGTTGTCCTATTCAAGAACCCCCTCCTATTCAAATGGCTGATAAACAAGAAAAGAAATTGAACGTACAGACATTGTATGATAGACAGATATGGTAATTCACATATATGTTGTCTAACCAAACAGGACAGCATGACACAGTTTCACATATATGATGCCTAACTAAACAGGATAGCATGACACAGTTTCAGATATATGATGGATAACTTAACAGGATATAATAGCATAATTCAACATGTGATGAGTACCTAAACAGGATGACATGGCACAACTATATGATGTCTTTCTAAAATAGGTTGGGATGAAATAAGTCACATACATGTTGTCTAAGTATACAGGATGGCATGATATAATTGACATAATTGATTCATATACTAAGCAGCTGGCACTCGCCTGTATGATCTCTAAACTAAGCAGATAGAATTCAATATTGTGCATATGATGTCTAAACTAAGCAATGCAAGACACCATATGCATCATATGAGAAATATAAACATTGCAACTTAGAGCATACACCTCAGGTGGGATATAGGACTGGTCATCTCTCTCTGAATCCTCCTCTGAGGAGCTCCCTGCAACCATCGAGATATATGCTTCAACAGGTACCATTGCCTGCTCTGAAGACCTTGTTTTCACTCTAGATTTTTCCATAACCGGCTCAAATGGCTGATACACATGAAGAGTAGTTCAATATACACAGATTGTCGACAAATGGAATATGTAATGAGGAAAAAGATGGCATGAGATAATTCACATATATGATGCCTGGCTCCATGGCGGTGCATAATTCACATATATGATAACTGGCTGAAAAACATGGCATTGCATAATTCACATATCTGATATAGAAAGCAAACAGGAGGCATTCACACAAAGCATGTCTAATCTAAGCAGATGGCATGGCAATGCAAGACACCATATGCATGATATAAGCAATATAACCCAGCCAAGTTAGAGCATGCACCTCGGGGGGGAATACGACTAGTCATCTCTCTCTGAATCCTCCTATGAGGAGCTATCTGTAACCAGCAAGAAATCTGCATCGACACGTAGCACTGACTGCAAAGAAGACCTTGTTTTCACTCCAGATTTTCCCATGACTGACTCAAATGGCTGATGCATAGGAAGAGTAGATGAATGTATAACAAATGGAATACATTATGGAAAAAATATGGCATGATACAATTCACATATACGATGACTGGCTAAACAGGATGGCATTGCATGATTCACGTATATGATGCCTGGCTAAAGAAGATGGCATTGCATAATTCCCATATACTCACTCCGTTCCTAAATATTTGTCTTTTTAGAGATTTCAAATGGACTACCACATACGGATGTATATAGACACATTTTAGAGTGTAGATTCACTCATTTTGTTCCGTATGTAGTCACTTGTTGAAATCTCTAAAAAGACAAATATTTAGGAATGGTGGGAGTATGATATAGAAACCAAACAGGTGGCATTCACACAAAGCAAATCTAAACTAAGCTGATGACAAATAAGATGTATAATGTAAGCAATGCAAGGCGCCATATGCATGATATGACCAACATCAGCATGCCATGTTAGAGAAAACACCTCAGGTAGTAAACAGGCGTGGTCGGCTCCTTCTGAATCTCCATCTGAACAGTTATCTTCCTCTAGAATACAATCTGGAAATGCAGGAGGGGGGCACTTCGCCCACCATGGAGCGGCGTCTGCATGACATTATATTCGCACACAACAGTCTTCTCTTTTTCTCTACATGTTCAGTACGATTGTGTACAATATCTGACATGCATAATAAAAAAATAGTTAGATTTTGTAAGGCCTAAGGGGTGCATGCAAAAATCAAGACTGATGGTAGCAAACGAGTGGATGGATCCAAAACTAATGATAGCAGGTAGATTATAGCTTCAGTTTTGAAAAGATAGACAGTGGATCATCTATTGTTTGTTGCCCACCCAACATGAACCACATAGAAGACCCAGATGAACCAGATAGTAGACAGATACTATTCGTTGTTGGCTCGATATGTGACCCATGGGCAATTCAAAACTCAAGATTGAATGATAAAGTAGCAGGTAATAATAACCGATGTATAACATATGCAAACACGAAAGACTGGGACCTCTCTTCCAGAACTGTGTAGTCCTCAGGTTCATCTGCTCAAGTCGATGATGGTAATGCAGCTGGCATGGCTGCCAGCAATGGGGAAGATGATCTGAGGTGGCGAAAGGAAGTCTGCAGGGGGCATCTCTGCTGCAGTGAACGCTTTTGTCGATGGTGCACCTCAGGTGGGGTGGATGATGGCACGGCAGGAGCAGGACATAACACACAGAGTTTTCTTTGACGCCTATCTGAAAATGAAGTAAATCTGTAAGGGCTCCTTAGAATTGGAGGATTCTATAAACGCAGGGACAGGAAAAACACAGGAATAGGATAGGAATGCACGTGCAAAACAGAGCATTTGGAAAACATAGGATTTCAGTCAACCTGGGTGTTTGGCTCACATGAATTGGAAGAACGGACGAATGGAGAAACAAAGTGATGCAACGAGTGTACAACCTCTTTGGCATAGCCTTGTGGACCTCGACATCATTGGGTTGGACGTGGAGGATGGTGATGATGCTGGTGTGACTGTCAGAGGCGGGGAAGAAGATCCGAGGCCTCTGGAAACAGCGCCGAGGGTACTGCTCCGCTGTGATGGACGGTTCCGTCGTTGGAGAAGCTCCACTAAGGTGTACGGCGATGAGGCTGAAGCATGACAAGACAGACAACGTTAATCTGAAGTGGGACCCTAATATCATCTGCAATAGATGATGTAAAATACATCACCAAAAAGTGCTAGATGTAAAACGCATCAGCCGCGCCACGGCTGCTCCGACAGATGCTGTAAGTACTGTTCACTCTGAACTTAACTGAAGAAAATGAACTTCACAGTCGAAACTGAATTTTACTATCGAAACTGATTGAACTAGTAACAGAGCATTGCAATAGATGTTTAGGGCATTCGAGCACTAGTAGCAGAGAAGCAGTGATCTAAATCAGCAGACGCTCGAGCAGGGAACGCACTAGCAGAGAACAAGTCATGCAGTAGCACCGCGAGCGAGTGCTAAAGCAGCAACTCCTGTAGCTGCCGGAGGTCGTGTAGCAGCAACAGCAGCGCAAGAGAGAGCAAGAGCAGAGCAGCAGCACGAACGAAAGCAGGAGCAGTGCAGCAGCGCGATCGACAACAAGAACAGAGCCACAGCGCGAGCGAGAGCCGGAGCAGCTGCAGCTAGTGCCGTTGTGGAAGTCGCCGCCGAGGAAGCAAAGACATGGGGGAGAGACGCCGTGGATGATGTGGCCGGCGACGGCACCGTCGATGGAGACACGCCATTTCTGCTCGGTATCGAGCACCGGCAGCCCCATGAGATCGAATAAAAGATAAAATGTAGTGGTGAGTGCAGAACCTCCTTGGTGGCACCGAGTTGGCCTCGGCTTCATCGGAGGAATTGGTGAGGGTGTTGCGGTTCCGGTGGGGTAGGTCAAGACGGTGCTGTGGGGATTGAGGTGGCACGATAGACGAGGCAAACGTCGGGGCAGCTCCTTGGAGGTGGAGGATGGGGCGGCTGATCCGGCGGGATGACAAGATCGACAACGGATCCTCATCTGGTGCGGTGGATGAGGGACGGCGAGCTGTTGCGGTGGACGACGTAGTCGAGGAAGAGTCTCCGGCTGGGCGGCGGCTGGGAGGCCGATGGAGGAGCGTGGGGTTTCGTGGGTTTTGGCGGCCTCGGTGTACGAATGGGGGGCGAAGGGGGAGGGGCGAGCCAAGCTTAGGGACGCGCTTGTCCGAAATGTAGGGTAAGTTACCAGCGTACCCCCACCGGTTTTGACACCGCTATGTGGAACTTCATTTCCGGTTGAGGGGTAGAAGGGGGATTTCGCGTGTCTGGGCTGCGGGAGCGATTTCGGATGAGGAGGGAGTTCTCGCGCGCGTCCAAATTTCAGGATAACAAGGCATGGTGTGGGTTGAAGAAGCGGGAGTTTCAAAGCAGGTGAGACAAAAGATACTCGAGCTTGAAAATTTCGGGATAACAAGGTGCGGATTCCTTGTTCGGCAGAACAAACTTAACGTGTAAAAAAAATTCATACAAGACACAAGATAGTCATGTCCCCTTTTACTATATTGCTATAGATGCCATTGAAAAAACTACAAGAAAAATGTAAAAAAAAATCGGGAGAACAAGATTACCCTGCACAGTACCAAATTGATTCGCGCTTCCGTCAACAACAACAAAAAACAAATCAATTCCCACCAAAGAAAGAGTAATGTCCCTTTTTATATGATTACAGATGCCATGATCTCAAATTTCAATTTTTGAATCCACGTTATGTTGAATTCGAATATATCGTTAGGTGACCTTGCGGTTTATAATTGATGTAGTCGTACATTTTGATCTTCCATCATATATGAACATTTTACTCCACCTTGTGAACATATATGTTGTCGTCTACCATATGGACTAAATTTGAATCAATTTTCCTTACTTGAATAAGATTGTTGTCAAGTTATACAATAATTTAAATATTATCTTGATAAGAAAAAACATACATATAGCAGTAATCATATTTCACTAAGAACTACATGTACCATACGCTCTCCAATTCAAATATGTGTATCCATTTTATGTTGATTTCAAATCATAGTACATTATTGGTCGAGTTAGCGAGATGTTTGGGATAATCTAAACCCTGTTTTCATACATATAATTTTTGGCTGAATTGGGACAAGTTTTGGTATAAGCCTCTTGCAAAACCGGAGATTCTCTCAACAAGCAACGTGGTTCCGAGAGGGAACGTGTCACCTTTGTGTGCAAAACGATATACGCTGCCTCCCCCCTGATTTTATTTATAGAGGCAACATAGAACTATATGAGTGCCCTGTTAAATTTTGGAATTATTTCGGGTTCATTTGGCCTTTTTATACATTAATTTAGTTTCTGGACTTTTAATGTGCATAATCTAAATATGAATTGCATGCACATGCTCCGGTGCACCAAAGTGGGTTGAAAATCACATGTGTGTCCCTGGTTGAATTTCTAGGTCCCATGGAAGAAATGAGAATGAAATTCAAACATCTGGGCATCATGACTCGGCCGAGAACATCAAGAAACTTTGATTTTAAATTCATGTAAATCAAACTCGCCTGGAAATCATGAAACTTGGCATGGTGTCGTGTCATGGCACTAACATGTTGTGGTAAAAAATTGGGCCGATTTGGAAGCTCGTGGTTCTAAGAGGGAACGTGCCACCTTTGAGTGTGAAACGATATACGCTGCCCCCCCCCTTGAGTTTCTTAACAAAGGCAACATGGAACTACATTAGTGCCCTGTTAAATTTTGGAATTATTCTGGGTTCGTTTGTCGTTTTTTATACATTAATTGAGTTTCTGGTCATTTAATGTGCATAAGTCAAATTTGAACTACAAGCACATGCTCTCATGCACCAAAGTTGGTTAAAAAATCACATTTGTGTCCTCGGGTGAATTTCTAGGTCCCATGCAAGAAATGAGAATAAAATTAAAACATATGGGAATCGTGGCTCGGTCGAGAACATTGAGGAACTTGGTTTTAAAATTCTTGTAAATCCAAACATGTCTGAAAATCATGAAACTTGGCATGGATGTCATGTCATGGTACTACCATGTTGTGGTAAAAAAATTGGCCGAATAGGAACAGATTTTGGTATAAGCTTTTGCAAACCGAAGCTTCTCTCAAGAAGGCTCATGGTTTTGAGAGGGAACGTGCCACGTTTGAGTGCGAAACAATATACATTGTCCCCCTTGAGCTTATTTCCAAAGGCAACATAGAACTACATGAGTGCCCTGTTAAATTTTGGAATTATTCTGGCTTCGTTTGGCCTTATTTACACATTAATTGAGTTTTTGGTCATTTAATGTGCATAATTCAAATTTGAAATACAAGCACATGCTCCCGTGCACCAAAGTTGGTTGAAAAATCACATTTGTGTCCTCGGGTGAATTTCTACTCCCTCCTTCCATCTATATAGGTCCTAATGCATTTTTCGAGGCTAACTTTGACCAAACGTTGGAGCAATAATATATGACATGCAACTTACACAAAGTATACCTTCAATTTTGTATGTCAAAGGAGCTTCCAATAATATAATTTTCATAGTATACATCTCATGTGCTATTAATCTTGTCAATAGTCAAAGGATGTCTTGAAAAACACATTAGGCCCTATATAAATGCAAGGAGGGAGTAGGTCCCACCGTCCCATGCAAAAAATGAGAATAAAATTCAAACATCTGGGCATCGTGGCTCGGTCGAGAACATTGAGAAACTTGGTTTTAAAATCATGAAACTTGGCATGGTGTCATGTCATGGTAGTACCATGCCGTGGTAAAAAAATTGGCCGAATAGGAACAAATTTTGGTATAAGCTTCTTGCAAATCAGAGCATCTCTCAAGAAGGCTCGTGGTTCTGGGAGGGAATGTGTCACCTTTGTGTGCATAATTCAAATTTGAAATACAAGCACATGTTCCAGTGCACCAAATTTGGTTGAAAAATCACATGTGTGTCCTCGGGTAAATTTCTAGGTTCCATGCAAGAAATGGGAATGAAATTCAAAATTCTAGGCGTCGTGGCTGGGTTGGAAACATTGAGAAACTTAGTTTTTTAATTCCTGTAAATCCAAAACACGCATGAAAATAATGAAACTTGGCTTGGTGCCATGACATGGCACCAACATGTTGTGGTAAATTTGCACTCCGATTTGCGAAGGCGCACACATTAACAATCAACAAAGTCATTTTGGAACAAGTGATGTCACGTTACAATTGGAAACACAAGTATTATTGAAACCATGGGCGTTCTACTTACTAGTACCATTTACGTGCTGCCACACGTCCCCATTTTTTATTAGCTAGGAGGTGTCGTGCAGGGTAGCTATTTGAGTACGAGAGGCATGCGATCAGACCCCTGCACGTGCTTATCGGGAGGAGATCCCTTTAACCTCCATCTGCCGTCCACCTCTCTCCCAAGGACTCCATTAATGGCGCCCGAGCCTCTGTTTAATGGCATGGCTATCTCTCACACGACTGAGATTTAAGAGAGAAAAAAGAAAATCTGAAAGCACAGATCTTTATGTAAGATCCGACGGACCTATATAGCATCTACTGCGACTTATAGCAAGACTGATGAATATATAAGGATGATTAAATTTTTTTTGATCAAAGAAGGGCTTGCCCCTTTCGATTTTCATTACTGAGAACCACCACAATTCACAAGAAGTTCAGCACAACTCCAGCCAAACACGAAGGACTAAAAGCTACCAGGTTGAAATCGCAACATCCCAAGAGGCCAACAAAGGCCAAACATCCGCGCTAGAACCCAACATTTCACAACCGACGACACAATCCACATCCTAAACAGATTATTACATCAAAAGAAACCAGGAAAGTAGTCTCCGCGACGAGCGGCGATGAGCTCTTTCGTGTCCTCACGACTCTGCTTGAGAACATCCACGGGTTCCTCCACTAGCCTTTGGCGCTCGTTGTGGAGCATGTCATTCTCGTCCATAAGTTTCTTCAACAAGGCACTAGTCTCCTCCTGCAAGTCTACACTTCGGACGATCTTCTCCCTCAGCAGGTCGCGCTCGGCCCAGAGCCTCTCATTGCCCTCCCTTATTTGTCGGATGACGCCGGTAGCCTGTTCAAATGAGGCTATCATATCGTCCTGCAACCTCGCCGAGCCGGAGATCTGATCCATCTGGCTATGGACGATCGCATGCATGCGCCTGTAACAGTCGTCGCCTGCCCGCGAGAAATTTTCCCAGGCCGCCGCGGCGCGGCGGGACATTGATGTCTACTATACAACCTTCTTCTTGTAGACGTTGTTGGGCCTCCAAGTGCAGAGGTTTGTAGGACAGTAGCAAATTTCCCTCAAGTGGATGACCTAAGGTTTATCAATCCGTAGGAGGCATAGGATGAAGAAGGTCTCTCTCAAGCAACCCTGCAACCAAATAACAAAGAGTCTCTTGTGTCCCCAACACACCCAATACAATGGTAAATTGTATAGGTGCACTAGTTCGGCGAAGAGATAGTGAAACAAGTGGTATATGGATAATAGATATGGGTATTTGTAATCTGAAATTATAAAAACAGCAAGGTAGCAAGTGATAAAAGTGAGCGTAAACGGTATTGCAATGATAGGAAACAAGGCCTAGGGTTCATACTTTCACTAGTGTAAGTCCCCTCAACAATACTAACATAATTGGATCACATAACTATCCCTCAACATGCAACAAAGAGTCACTCCAAAGTCACTAATAGCGGAGAACGAACGAAGAGATTATGGTAGGGTACGAAACCACCTCAAAGTTATTCTTTCCAATAAATCCGTTGGGCTATTCCTATAAGTGTAACAAGCAGCCCTAGAGTTCGTACTAGAATAACACCTTAAGACACAAATCAATCAAAACCCTAATGTCACCTAGATACTCCAATGTCACCTCAAGTATCCGTGGGTATGATTATATGATATGCATCACACAATCTCAATTCATCTATTCAACCAACATATAGAACCTCAAAGAGTGCCCCAAAGTTTCTACCGGAGAATCACGACGAAAACGTGTGCCAACCCCTATGCATAGGTTCATGGGTGGAACCCGCAAGTTGGTCACCAAAACATACATCAAGTGGCACGTGGTATCCCATTGTCACCACAGATATCCACGGCAAGACATACATCAAGTGTTCTCAAGTCTTTAAAGACTCAATCCGATAAGATTACTTCAAAGGGGAAACTCAATTCATTACAAGAGAGAAGAGGGGGAGGAGAAACATAAGATCCAACTATAATAGCAAAGCTCGCGATACATCAAGATCGTGCCAAATCAAGAACACGAAAGAGAGAGAGAGAGAGAGAGAGAGAGAGAGCTCAAACACATAGCTACTGGTACATACCCTCAGCCCCGAGGGAGAACTACTCCCTCCTTGTCATGGAGAGCACCGGGATGATGAAGATGGCCACCGGAGAAGGATTTCCCCCTCTGGCAGGGTGCCGGAACGGGTCTAGATTGGTTTTCGGTGGCTACGGAGGCTTCTGGCGGCGGAACTCCCGATCTATTGTTCGTTCTGGAAGTTTTATGTCACGTGGGTATATATGGGTGCAGGGAGGACGTCGGAGGAGCCACGGGGGTCCCACGAGACTGGGGGCGCGCCCTAGGGGGGGCGCCCCGCACCCTCGTGAGCACCTCGTGTCTCCCCTGACGTAGGGTCCAAGTCCATCAGGTGTGTTTCCTTCCAAAAATAACTTCTCCAGTAGATTTCGTTCTGTTTCGACTCCGTCTGATATTCCTTTTCTTCAAAACACTGAAATAGGCATAAAACAGCAAATCTGGGCTGGGCCTCCGGTTAATAGGTTAGTCCCGAAAGTAATATAAAAGTGGAAAATAAAGCCCAATATTGCCCAAAACAGTAGATAATATAGCATGGAGCAATCAAAAATTATAGATACGTTGGAGACGTATCAAGCATCCCCGAGCTTAATTCCTGCTCGTCCTCGAGTAGGTAAATGATAAAAAGATAATTTTTGATGTGGAATGCTAGTTGGCATAATTTCAATGTAATTCTTCTTACTTGTGATATGAATATTCAGATCTGAAAGATTCAAGACAAAAGTTCATATTGACATAGAAAATAATAATACTTCAAGCATACTAATAAAGCAATTATGTCTTCTCAAAATATCATGGCCAAAGAAAGCTATCCCTACAAAATCATATAGTCTGGCTATGCTCCATCTTCACCACACAACATAATTAAATCATGCACAACCCCGATGACAAGCCAAGCAATTGTTTCATACTTTTGATGTTCTCAAACTTTTTCAATCTTTACGCAATACATGAGCATGAGCCATGGTTATAGCACTATAGGTGGAATAGAGTGGTGGTTGTGGAGAAGACAAAAAGGAGAAGATAGTATCACATTGACTAGGTGTATCAACACGCTATGGAGATGCCCATCAATAGATATCAATGTGAGTGAGTAGGGATTGCCATGCAACGGATGCACTAGAGCTATAAATTTATGAAAGCTCAAAAGAAACTAAGTGGGTGTGCATCCAACTTGCTTGCTCACGAAGACCTATGGCATTTTGAGGAAGCCCATCATTGGAATATACAAGCCAAGTTATATAATGAAAGATTCCCACTAGTATATGAAAGTGACAACATATGAGACTCTCTATATGAAGAACATGGTGCTACTTTGAAGCACAATATATGAGACTTGCTATATCATGGTGCTACTTTGAAGCACAAGTGTGGAAAAAAGGATAGTAGCATTGCCCCTTTTTATTTTATTTTTTTTATTTTTTATTTTTTTTATTTGGCCTTTCTTTTTTATGGCCTTTCTCTTTTTTTTATTTGTCCTTTCTTTTTTTATTTGTCCTTCTGTTTTTTTGGGACAATGCTCTATTGAATGATGATCATCACAGTTCTATTTATTTACAACTCAATGATACAACTCGATACTAGAACAAAGTATGACTCTATATGAATGCCTTCGGCGGTGTAGCGGGATATGCAATGACTCATGAGTGACATGTATGAAAGGATTATGGACGGTGGCTTTGCCACAAATACGATGTCAACTACATGATCATGCAAAGAAATATGACAATGATGAAGCGTGTCATAATAAACTAGATGGTGGAAAGTTGCATGGCAATATATCTCGGAATGGCTATGGAAATACCATAATAGGTAGGTATGGTGGCTGTTTTGAGGAAGGTATATGGTGGGTTTATGGTACCGGCGAAAGTTGCGCGGTACTAGAGAGGCTAGCAATGGTGGAAGGGTGAGAGTGCATATAATCAATGGACTCAACATTAGTCATAAAGAACTCACATACTTATTGCAAAAATCTATTAGTTATTGAAACAAAGTACTACGTGCATGCTCCTAGGGGGATAGATTGGTAGGAAAAGGCCATCGCTCGTCCCCGACCGCCACTCATAAGGAAGGCAATCAATAAATAAATCATGCTCCGACTTCATCACATAACGGTTCACCATACGTGCATGCTACGGGAATCACTAACTTCAACACAATTATTTATGAAATTCATAACCACTCAACTAGCATGACTCTAATATCACCACCTCCATATCTCAAAACAATTATCAAGTATCAAACTTCTCATAGTATTCAACACACTCATAAGAGAATTTTATTATTCTTGAATACCTAGCATATTAGGATTTTAAGAAAATTACCATGCTATTTAAGACTCTCAAATTAATCTAAGTGAAGCATGATAGTTCATCTATTTCTTCAAAATAAAACTACCACCACGCTATAAAAGATATAAGTGAAGCACTAGGAGCAACAACAAACTACTCCGAAAGATATAAGTGAAGATCAATGAGTAGTTGAATAATTATGCAACCATGTGAAGACTCTCTAACATTTAATAATTTCAGATATTGGTACTCTATTCAAACATCAATCAAAGCAAAAGAAAATGACATGACGCTCCAAGCAAAACACATATCATGTGGCGAATAAAAATATAGCTCCAAGTAAAGTTACCGATGAACGAAGACGAAAGAGGGGATGCCACCCGGGGCATCCCCAAGATTAGACGCTTGGTTATCCTTGAATATTACCTTGGGGTTCCTTGGGCATTCCCAAGCTTAGGCTCTTGCCACTCCTTATTCCATAGTCCATCGAATCCTTACCCAAAACTTGAAAACTTCACAACACAAAACTTAACAGAAAACTCGTAAGCTCCATTAGTATAAGAAAATAAATAACCACTTCAAGGTACTGTAATGAACTCATTATTTATTTATATTGGTTTTAAACCTACTGTATTCCAACTTCTCTATGGTTTATAAACTATTTTACTAGCCATAGATTCATCAGAATAAGCAAACAACACATCGAAAACAGAATCTGTCAAAAACAGAACAGTCTGTAGTAATCTGGATCAAACGTATACTTATGGAACTCATACAATTCTCAAATAAATTGCTGTACCTGAGTAATTTATCTATTAATCATCTGCAAAAAGAATTAACTAAATAGCACTCTCCAAATAAAAATGGTAGCAATTCTCGTGAGCGCTAAAGTTTCTGTTTTTTACAGCAAGATCGCAAAGACTTTCCCCAAGTTCCCAAAGGTTCTACTCGGCACAAACACTAATTAAAAGCATAAAACCACATAGAAACAGAGGATAGATGGATTATTTATTATTAAACAGGAACAAAAAGCAAGGAGCTAAAATAAAATTGGGCTGCCTCCCAACAAGCGCTATCGTTTAATGCCCCTAGCTAGGCATGATGATTTCAATGATGCTCACATAAAGGATAAGAATTGTAACATAAAGAGAGCATCATGAATAATATGACTAGCACATTTAAGTCTAACATACTTCCTATGCATAGGGATTTTGTGAGCAAACAACTTATGGGAACAACAATCAACTAGCATAGGAAGGCAAAACAAGCATAACTTCGAAACTTTAAGCACATAGAGAGGAAACTTGATATTATTGCAATTCCTACAAGCATATGTTCCTCCCTCATAATAATTTTCAGTAGCATCATGAATGAATTCAACAATATAACCATCACCTAAAGCATTCTTTTCATGATCTACAAGCATAGAAATTTTATTACTATCCACATAAGCAAAATTCTTCTCATTCGGAATAGTGGGAGTATCATAAGAGACTAGAATACTATAAATTGTTTCCAAATTAAAAGAGTAATGTTCATAGAAGGGGTAATCATAATCATGGTAAGTTTTATAAATATAATCACTACTTTTTATAGCATATGTATCATCACAATAATTATCATAAGTAGGAGGCATGTTATCATCATTATAAACTTGCATATCAAAAGTTGGGAGACTAAAAATATCATCATTATTAAACATAGCATCCCCAAGATTGGGACAAACATTAATTGCAGCAAATATATTCTCAAATATGTCATCCTTATCAAACATAGCTTCCCCAAGCTTGGGCCTTTTCGTATCATAAGCATAATCACTCTCATCATTAATAGTATGGATAGCACCAATAGTATAGCAAACATTATTATCATATTCCTCCAAGCAAGTACCAAAAAGATTTTCAAGATCATAAGAAGTATCATTATCTTCCCAATCATAATCATCACAACAAGCAATAGGCATAACGAGATCATCATAAAGTGTATCATCTTCATTTTCATGAGGCACAGCAATAATAGGAGCAACTTTATTTGGGAGAGATACCTTTTTACCTCTCTTCCTTTTTCTTTTCTTCCTCTTCACCGCATCATGTGGGGGTTCAATTCTATTTTTGGAGCTCCTTATTAATGAGATTGGTTGAATAAAAGGCTCCTCCTCGTTACCTGATTCACCATAAGAAATAATAGGAGGATATTGGGAAGTCTCTTCCCTTTCATTAGTATTCTCTTCATCCTCTATTTGTTTTCTTTTCTTTATGTAATTGGCAATATAAGGATTTTCAATGCAATTCACCGCACAATACATATAAACCTTCTCTAGATCAATATCAAGGAATTTCTCAAGGTTATATTCTGGAATATGCTTAGTTTGACGTTTCAATTCTTCATAACCCAAAAGCAAACTTAGTTCATTATAATGCGCAAGGGAAATCAAGTCATCACAATTTTTGGACACGATCCGGTCATGAAACAATTTGCATTTTATATTTAAATAACCATGTTCATTGCAAAGTTCACAAGTACGGTAAAGATATTTTAAATTTTTAGCACTCACATCAAGACTTTCTTGCAACAATTTAGTTTCTAAACACTTATGCCTCTTGCAATATCTATCTTCCCTATTTGGTGTGTACTTGCAAACCCAATCTACTCCACAAAAGTTGACATGTTTATAGGAGGTATTTTCATCATAACTAGTGCAATCATCATTAGCATCATGGATATTCAAAGAATTTGTACTAAAAACATTGCAATCATGCTCATCATTCAAATATTTAGTGCCAAACATTTTATAGATTTCTTCTTCTAGCACTACTGCACAATTTTCCTTTCCATCATACTCACGAAAGATATTAAAAAGGTGAAGCGTATGAGACAAACTCAATTCCATTTTTTTATAGTTTTCTTTTATAAACTAAACTAGTGATAAAACAAGAAACTAAAAGACTCGATTGCAAGATCTAAAGATATACCTTCGAGTGCTAAC